>NW_028249034.1:0-19328 GCF_964263255.1 Lissotriton vulgaris | reverse complement strand
TCTACATGCCTCTGCTTTTAGGTCAGATGGCGTCCCCCCCCCCCCGGAGCGACCCTCCTTGCCCCCCTGCGGACGCCCTTGAAAACCATGACTTCAAGATGGGGTTCTCACTCTCTTTCCTCTGCTTTTTTTGATTTGCTTCCCTGTGAAATGGATCCAAAAAAGAGACACTTTTGCTGGAAATGTTGCATTTTAATTCCAAAGTGCAGCATTGGGAATAAAAGGCAAAAAATATGAAAAATCGATAAATAACTAAATAAAGTAAGACAGAGTGGTAGTGAGAGAGCGCAATTTGAATGAAAAGTATATCTGTACCATATTTACAAGCATATCGCATAAACGTAGCACTTGTAGCGTAAAGTTAGCCGATGTAACCAATGTAATAGGAAATTTACTTGTATTTACACTAGAATACATTAGTATTAGAAAGGCCCGTATATATATAGGTTGGGCTAATATAGAAATGTGTAGAAATGCTTAAGAACAGTAGAACGTGCTGAATAGATGTACGTATGTAATTATAAAGCGGAGAAACGTTACGAAATGTAAAGTGAAGAAATGTGCAGACTATATAGCACTGTATAAGAATGAGAGTATAACGTTGTATTTTATGTAACATGGATTCAAGTATAATCAATGATTTGCTAATTCGATTATATATATGTGTGTTAAAAGTCATACTGTGTAGAAGAGTTTGTAGAAATGTTAGCATAGTGTGGTCATGTGTGATTTTAACCTAAGCTGACCAAGGGTTCGCAGGAGTGTAGTTCACTGCATGTAATTTAGTGGGCTCACAGGAATAGGGATAGCTTTGATCTGAACGTGCGAGCCAAGAGTCAAAGGTCTTGTTGAATTTAGAGTGACAATGCTGGACAAAGTTTATGGCCTATGAGATAAGAGACGCTTGGAATTTGGGGTCTTGTTTAGAAGTGACTGTTCACAGGACCAAACGAGGTTATAATCACAACTGTAATGAATAGAGTTCTGATGAGGTGATAGACTTTGCTCTGAAAGTGTAAACTGGAATGTCAATGAGGTTACCAGCAAGAAGACGAAGATGGCGCCTAAGAAGCAAGGTCAACTTAACGGACGACGCGAAGAGACGAAGCTATGGAAAGAACTAGAATGAGATCATGTGAATGTGCACGTGGTGGGCGTCAAAGGGGCGTTCCACCTATACTGTGATTGTGTATTTAGGGACAGCACCCAGGGGAGAGGTTAGCTCAGAGCAGATGGCCTGAAGACATAGAGAGCAGAGGGAAGAGAGCAGTAGGCCGAGGACCCTTAGAGAGCGGATGGGTAGGCAGAAAGGGTACTGCTTCTCGACATAGGTTACCATTAGAGGCTAAGAAAGTTTGAACTTCTTTTGGAAGTCAAACTGCTGACACCTTTTTAGGTAAAATGACTTGCTAGTAGGGATGTCATCTAGGATAGAGTAGGGACAGATTTAACTTGTTTATTCTCTTTTTGTAGATGACGCAACGGATCCACTTTGTGTCTATGCTTTTTAATCTGTTGATTCTGGAATTGATTTTAATCGTTTTCTTTTGTAGACTTAGATTCTTTAGGGAATTTATGTTCCTTTTAGTTCCTGTATATTTGTTGAATCTTATCCTGAGAGGATTGTATATGCAATTGATTCTGATTTTATATTAAACTTTTAAATTTTATCAGTCGTAAGTGGTTCTTCAGAGTTGCGTCAGTCTATGGGGTTGATTTAACCTATGTGGGTTTGCCTTTTACTCAATGACAGATAATAATCGATCCAAAATTGGAAGAATGAGTTAGGTATCTAGGTGATCAGAAAAGGTATCAAAATCTCATTCCCCGCAGTTGGTAGCAGAGAAAGATGGTTTTCTTCTTGAGGAAGGCAACCTAGGTCAGGTCTAGATTACCCCAAGGTCCCTAGTCATCGACGACCAGAAGAAGAATCCCTGCCGAAGAAGGTGCTGACGGTGTGAGAGAAAAAGCAGCAGAGTCGGTCGAGAGTGAGTATAAGGGTCATGCGTTGCCAGATTGCGGTGTTTTATGTTGTACCTGTGTTGTAATGTCAAGCGGAGTTGAATGCCTGTAGTGTGATTGAGGGAAGGTTGTGAGTGCGCGCAACCGGATAAAATCTTAAGTCCAGAGAAGGGCTTAAGTGGTTCGGGTGTATCGAACACCCAGAGTAATTGTCTACCATTGTAAAGGGGGTCATGAGGTACCATTGATCGCCCGCAGGACCGATGATAGGGGGAATGTTTGAGTGAGTGTATGAGTAACGGACGCTGGTCGGACGTTTACTGTGTGTAAGTAACCTATCAGTTAAGGCGAGCGTCTGAAGTGAGAGTCTGTGCTTGTCTGTTTCTGCCGTCTGCTCGCGTATTTTGCTGTTTTTCCTCGTTTTGCCCGTAATTTGTGCTTGTCTGTTTCTGCCGTCTGCTCGCGTATTTTGCCGTTTTTATTTGTTTTGCCCTAAATTTGTGCTTGTCTGTTTCTGCCGTCTGCTCGCGTATTTTGCCGTTTTTATTTGTTTTGCCCTAAATTTGTGCCTGTTAATTTCTTTGTATCCCCTGTGCCGTGTCCAGTTTCCTTCCTGATTGGCCGCCTACCTCGCCGCCCTCCGCTCTCGCTTCCCGCCACCGCCATTGGCCCCGCCCCTTTTTCTCTTCTGTTCCCTCCCCGCTCCCGCCTCCCAGCTGCTCCGCCCACCCGCGCACTTCGCCTTAAATGGCGACCGTGCGGACGCGCAGCGGTCACGCGCAGCGGGCGCGCCGATTGTGCGCCGAAGGCGCGCCAAAGGTAAGCCCGTCTACGCCCGTCCGCGACCGGATCGCGACCAGCGCCAGGACCCCTGGCCCACGAAGACCCCGACCGACCCGCCTGACGTACTCCGCCGCCACCCTCACCGCTCTCAACACCGGCCGACTCCCAGAATGCCATCAAGCCTCTCCACGACGTACCCACGGACCCTTCAGCTGCCACGCCTGCAAGTTCACCTGCATCCGGACCTGCCTCGCACCAGCACCCACCAAGCCGAACACCAGCAGTACCCACCTCAAGTGCATCCTGCTCAACACCCGCTCCATCCACAGACATGCCATCGAACTCTGGAACCTCCTCGACACCACAGCTCCAGACGTTGCCTTCCTCACGGAGACCTGGATGAACGCCTCTTCAGCTCCCGACATCGCCATCGCCATCCCAGAGGGCTACAAGATCGTCCGGAGGGACCGAAACGCCAACCAGATGGGAGGAGGCATCGCCATCATCCACAGGAGCACCATCCGTCTCACGACCAGCACCGACAACTCCCTGACCACCGCCGAACACCTGCATTTCCAGATCCACACCAACCCGAACACCACCCTCAGAGGCACCCTGATCTACCGACCCCCTGGACCACGCACACAATTCAGCGAGGACATCGCCGACTTCGTCAGCCCACATGCCCTCCCCTCCGCTGACTACATCCTCCTGGGAGACCTCAACTTCCATCTGGAGAACAACAACGACCGCAACACCAGCACCCTGCTCGACAACCTCACCAACCTGGGACTCAAGCAACTGGTGTCCACCCCCACCCACCTCGCCGGACACACACTCGACGCTGTCTTCTCATCCAGCAAGGACATCAACTTCAGCCACACCACAGAGCTTCAATGGACGGACCACAGCTGCGTCCACTTCACCTTCAAGAAAACAACGACCCACCACCACCAGCAACAGACCGCCCGCAGAAGCTGGAACAAGATCACAGCAGACCAGCTCGCCACCTCCCTGAGCCAGCACCCTCCTGCCAGCTCAGCGAACCCCAGCCAGGCCGCCGACAACCTCACGAAGTGGATCAGCAACTGCGCGGACGAACTCGCCCCACTGAGGACCCCGCCCAGCAGACCCGGCAGCAAGAAAGCCCCATGGTTCACCGACGAACTCAAGAGCTCCAAGAAGAACTGCCGAGCCCTCGAGAAAGTCTGGAGAAGGGAACCGACACCGGACAACAGGACCTCCTTCAAACTTGCCACCCGGAAACACCACCAGCTGATCCGCGCCGCCAAGAAAACAGCATTCAAGGACCGGTTGGACAACAACGCACACAACTGCAAGGAACTCTTCAACATCGTCAAAGAGCTTTCCAACCCCAGCGCAGGAAACAACGACATCACCCCATCGCAAGACCTCTGCAACTCCCTGGCTTCATACTTCCACAACAAGATCGCGGACATACACAACAGCTTCAACAACCAACCAACGCACACCATGACCGAACAACCACCCCCCACCACCACCCTCCACGCCTGGACCCCGATCAGCACCGAAGACACCATCCGCACGATGAACTCCATCCACTCCGGATCACCGACCGACCCCTGCCCTCACCACGTCTTCAACAAAGCCGACGCTGTCATCGCACCCCACCTGCGAGACATCATCAACACATCCCTCGACACCACCATCTTCCCCGAGAGCTGGAAACACGCCGAACTCAGCGCCCTACTCAAGAAACCAACAGCGGACCCCACCGACCTCAAGAATTACCGCCCCATCTCGCTCCTCCCGTTTCCAGCCAAAGTCATCGAGAAGACCGTCAACAAGCAGATGGCCGCTTTCCTCGAGACGAACGGATCCCTCGACCCCTCACAGTCCGGCTTCCGAGCCAACCACAGCACCGAGACCGCCCTCATCGCCGCCACCGACGACATCCGAGCCCTGATGGACAATGGAGAAACAGCGGCCCTCATCCTCCTAGACCTCTCCGCGGCATTCGACACGGTCTGCCACCGCACCCTAGTACGGCGCCTCAGCAACGTCGGAATCCAGGACAAGGCGCTGGAGTGGATCACCTCCTTCCTCGACGGGAGAACACAGAGAGTCCGCCTACCACCGTACAAGTCAGAGGCCACCGAAGTCATCTGCGGCGTCCCCCAAGGATCATCTCTGAGCCCCACCCTCTTCAACGTCTACATGAGCCCCCTCGCGGCCATCGTACGCAAACACAACCTCAGCATAATCTCCTACGCCGACGACACCCAGCTGATCCTCTCCCTGACCAACGACCCCGCCGCCGCCAGAGCCAACCTGCACGAAGGGATGAAAGAGGTAGCCGAGTGGATGACGACCAGCCGCCTGAAACTGAACTCGGACAAGACGGAGGTCCTCATCCTGGGCTCCTCTCCCTCCGCCTGGGACGACTCCTGGTGGCCTCCCGCCCTGGGCACCGCACCCAAACCGACAGACCATGCACGCAACCTGGGCTTCATCCTGGACTCCTCCCTCTCCATGACCAGGCAAGTCAACAACGTTTCCTCGGCATGCTTCAACATCCTACGCATGCTACGGAAGATCTTCTGGTGGATCCCCACCGAGACCAGGAAGACCGTCACCCAGGCCCTCGTCACCAGCCGACTGGACTACGGCAACGCCCTCTACGCCGGGACCACCGCCAAGCTCCAGAAGAGACTCCAGCGGATCCAGAACGCCTCAGCCAGACTCATCCTCGACATCCCACGAACCAGCCACATCTCCGGACATCTGCGAGACCTTCACTGGCTCCCCGTCAACAAAAGAATCACCTTCCGCCTCCTCACCCACGCACACAAAGCCCTACACGACCAAGGCCCGAGCTACCTCAACAGCCGAGTCAACTTCTACGCTCCCAAACGCCACCTCCGATCAGCCAACCACGCCCTCGCCGCCGTCCCCTGCATCCGAAGAGCGACTACAGGAGGAAGGTCCTTCTCCCACCTGGCCGCCAAGACCTGGAACTCCCTCCCGACCGACCTGCGCCTGACCCAAGACCACCTCTCCTTCAGGAAGAAGCTGAAGACCTGGCTGTTCGAGCAGTAGCGGCTCCCCCCCCCCCCCAGCGCCTTGAGACCCCACGGGTATGTAGCGCGCTTTATAAGTGTCACTGATTGATTGATTGATTGAGAGGAAGACGTCTCGTCAGTTGAGGTGACAATTACAGTTAGACTGTGGACGTACAGTCAAGAAAAGTGATCGCTTGGACGGAAGTAGTCATTTTTCGGTGTATGAATGAGACGTATGCAAGACCGCGAGGCGAGCTGAGAAAGGAGGGGAACTGCTGCAGAGGGGACGAGTGACGTCAGCGTAGAGCCGCGCTGGGATTGGCCGGTTGGTGTAGAACCGCGCTGGGATAGGCTGGTTAGCGAGAGCCGCGCAGGGATTGTTGGTTTGTCATCGGGAAGTAAATAAGGAAGAGTAATTAAGGAAAATCGTAGATTCTTGAAAATGAAGTGTTTTAAACGTTTAAGGGCGATCTTTAAGAGAGATAGAGGAAACTTGTATGCAGGGGAAGAAGCCCCACCAGAAGGCACACCAGCTTATTATATGGCTGTGAATGTAGGGTTACACTCAATACTATGGATCTCCGAGTGGAGTAAGCTAACAGAAGGAAATGAGGAACTGACGTTCCCGAGATACGGGACGTTTAGGGTAGAAGCATTGAACCAACTGAAAGCGGTAATGCTCGCAACAAGACCTCTACCGAGGCCAACACAGTTCGAAGCCCTTAGTGCGTGGTTTAGAGCGGCACATGAAAAGAGCTTGAATAGGCGCCAAGAAAGAGTGAGACGATCGGTAAAAGCAGTGCAGGATGCTAAATGGGACGATGAAGCTAAAAAATGGAGGGTGCAAAAGATAGAAGCGGACAAACTGTACCCAATGTTAGAGGCTACGGGAGAAAAGAAACCTCTAGAAGAAGATGAGGATAGCGAGCCGGATGAGGATCTGATAGAGAGGCTATTATTAGATAGACCACCTCCGTACAACAGAGAAGCCGAAAGTCCCGAACTACAGCAAGGGGACGGGGCTAGGTGGGGGCAATATAAACCGCTCCCCACATCAGAGTGGGACCCCAAGAAAGGTGAAGAAATATCTCAATCTAGTCCCGTACAGAGAGTAGTAGGAAGGTTTGTGGTCCAGAAGGTGCCAGAAACGGAGCATGCAAGGTCGTACCAATTGCCGGATGCTCTACAAGTACCTGTTACCATAGGTCCTATAGTGTCAATCTACAACCCGGAGGGAGCCCAGCAGGAGGAACAGGCACGGTGGGACAGGGAAAGGGCAGAGATGGAAAGTAGGAATAATACGATCAATTCCCAAAGGCAGTTGCTAGGACCAAGGAGTCGGAGTACCCCATTGGATCCAGTAACGGATCCCTGGATAGAACAGGGGGGTCAGAGAGGACAGATGGATTTGAGGGGACCGAAACCGAAATCCTTTAAGGAATTAAGGGAGTACTTGAAAGAATGGGATGCTGCCGTAGAAACTCAGAATAAAAGAATAGAAACAGAAGCAGAATGGAGAGATCAGGATAACAGGATCCTCTCTCACTGCGGAGCTGGCGAAAGCAGCCCGGAGTGGGAGGGAGGAAGTCAAGGAAGCAAAGGAGATACTTGCCATACCACCAGTGGCAATAGACAAATGTGTGAAGACAAGAGTACAGGGTGTGGGGGAGTGCCTCGCCTCATCCTTAGTGAGGGAGAACGAAAGACACAGGAGTACCGAGATAGTTTCAGGTGCACTCACCATGCCCCGGACGAAAATGTGCGACATTGGAGTCACGAGAGTATAGGGAGTCGCGAAGGGTCTCGCCATGCATCCGGTGATCACGGACGAGATCGCGGGAACATGGAGGACCGTGAAGGATCTTATCGTTTATTGAGCGACACCAGACAGCAAGGGAGTTGCAGTGATATAGAACAGAACGGAGGATCCTATCTCGCATCTAAAGAGATAGAACCGAAAAGACAGGATGCAGTGGTGGGGAATAGATCATTGTTCCACCATACCCCAAGGGAAGATGGGAAAGCTTGGGATCTAGAGAGGTGGGAACAAAGAGAAGCAAGAAGGACGCCTCATAACTCACCTGTGCCCAGACGTAGGACTCGTAGTGGGGGTGAGAGAGATGTGAAGGAACCACCTAGGAGTGAGGTACTGAGAGCTGAGATAAAAGCAAAGCGGCTTGATGTAATGAGTTTAAAATCAGACTTGGAAGAAATAATAGACGGCACATTGCCAATGGAAAGGATAGAGTTGTACGAACCGGATGAAATACTGTTTATGTCTAAGGACGTTACTCGGAAAGCGAGGTCAGTTCATGAAAATGTATCTAATTTGGCAAACAGGTATATGATAGACCTTTCACGAACTAAAGCTTTACAGGGTAACCATAGGCTAAACTGCACGGATCAGGATCTAGATGAGCGTAGGACGATTGGGCTGAAAATACACATAAAGGAACTGATCTTGAGTATCAGATTGTGGAGGAATTTGGATAAATGGGAGGAAAGATGGTCCAAGAGGGGATCCGTCAGAAGGAGTACACTTACGAGGTCCCCAGATGGAGAGCTAATGCGAATGGAAGCTTTCCCTTTGTGAGAAATCGCGAACGGAAGCTACGTGCATGTGCCCTGGAGTAGGGGGGATTTAGCGGCATTTACCAATTCCTTTCCAAAGCTAAGGGAGAATCCCGTCGAGTGGTACAAACAGGTAGAGAGGTTCGTGAAGATCTCTAAGGTGCTGTGGGTCGACTTGAACACCCTGTTTGACATTGTAGTACCCGGAGATTTGTGGACGGCATGCAAACTTAGTGTCGAATGGCCCATTTGTGAACCCGAGAGGGATGCCCGGACGAATGGTCCATCAGAGAGGGTCATGGAAAAGTACGAGAGGGTAATTGCATGGTTAAAAGAGAAGGTGCCATTGCAGGACATAGACTGGGTTAAAATAGATCGAACCACTCAAGAACCTAAAGAGACCGTTCACGAGTTCTATGAGAGATTACTGAAAGCATTCAAACAGTACAGTGGATTGGACGTGATGGATCCCAAAGACATAGGACAGTTTGTGTCGAAGTTTGTCCTAGGATTGCGACCAGACATAAGCTTAATGATTCAACAACATTTGATCTGTTGGCAGAACAAACCTTTAGATGAGATTCTGAGGTATGCGAGGTACTGTAGCGATGAAATAGATTCGAAAGCAAAGAAACTTAAGGAGAAGCTGATGTTGGTGCAGATGCAATCAGCTGGAAAGGGTGGACCGCGACAACAGGGAACAGGAACACTAGGAAAGAAACAGAATAATCAGAGCAGAGATGAGGAGGAAAAACCGAGACCGAGGATAGATATCGCGACACTGAAAAAGACAACGAGGTGCCATCAGTGTAACGAGGTGGGACATTGGAGACGCGAGTGTCCATATAATGTCGAGACGGGGGAATTAGAACAGGAGGAGGATGAGGTTCAGAACAGCCTAGTAAAGGGAACAGCGTTTCCGAAGGGAAAGTTTGTCAAAGGGGGGACTCAGACTCCTCGAGCCCAGTTTCCTCAACCGCCTCGAATTGCAAATGGAGGAAAAACCTATAGACAACTGCCACTGTTCGTAGGTGGAGAAGAATGCTACTACGTTGATCCTCTTACGGGACAACGAGTGAATAGAGAAGAAGACTGTACTCTAGGAGCAGCCCTGGAGGTAGATCAGAGAGGACCATACGTGGAAGCTGAAGTAGCTGGATGTCCTACGACCTTTTTGGTGGATACGGGGGCCACTCGATCCACTTTGAGATCGGCGGTAGTCCCAGGTCTGCCAATGTCGGGAGAAACGATCCAGGTGGTAGGAGTCGCAAATAGGAGAATGACGAATCCTCTGACAGAACCAGTGTCAGTGAAGATAGGGAATTACAGTGATGAACACCAGTTTGTGATTTGTGATTCTAGCCCTGTGTGTCTGTTAGGAAGGGATCTGTTGTGCAAACTAAACTGCACCATATATTGCACACCTGAAGGAGTAGAAGTGCAGACTAACGATGATGATGCCGACTTTAAGGTTGTAAACTCGCAGGGATGCGTGGAACTATATCCTACCTTAACAGTGGAGGAGCTTCCACAGGATTTGAAGGAGACTGTGTCAGCTGAGGTGTGGGATTTTACTGGAGAAGAAATAGGACTGATCAAAGGAGTAGAACCGGTAAAGATCATGGTAAAGCCAAATGCCGAGTATCCAAGAACACCACAATATAAGTTGACACCGGAGACAATTGCAGGAATAAAGCCTGTGATCGAATCCATGATTAAACAGGGAATACTGAAGGAGATCGTGGGAAGTCCATGTAACTCCCCGATTATGGGTTTACAGAAGCCTAGTGGGAAATACAGAATAGTGCAGGATCTTCGAAAGATAAATAATATTGTTGTTTCATGTTGTCCAGTGGTACCGAATCCATCAGTGATATTGTTTCAGATACCGTTCCAAGCTGAATGGTTCACAGTGATAGACTTGTGCCAGGCTTTCTTTTCGATTCCTTTAGATGAGGAGAGCCAGTATCTGTTCGCTTTTAAGCTGGAAAATCGCGTTTTAACATGGTGTCGTATTCCCCAGGGGTATACAGAAAGCCCATCGATTTTTAACCAGCTGCTGAAGAAAAATCTTGAAAGTCTAGTACTGCCCATGAACTCGGTTCTGGTCCAGTACATAGACGACCTACTTGTGGCGTCAGAAACAGAGGAAGCTTGTAAAACAGACACTATCACCTTACTTAATCACTTGGCCGAGAATGGACACAAGGTGTCTCCAAGTAAATTGCAGTGTTGTCTGACCGAAGTGAATACTTGGGCCACAGGATTGAAAAGGGAAAACCGAAGGTGTCTCCAGACAGAATAGAGGCGATCATGAAAATGAATGCGCCTAAAACACAAAGAGAAGTCAGGATGTTTCTAGGCATGGTTGGTTATTGTCGGCAGTGGATAGCCAACTTTTCACTGAAGGCAAAACCTTTACTAAAGCTGACGCACAAGGGGGTGAGTGATCCGGTACCATGGGACAAAGATTGTTTGATGGCATTTTTGCAGCTGAGGGAGGACTTGTGTCGTGCCCCGGCTTTGGGAATGCCTGACTATGAGAAACCATTCTTGCTTTACTGCTGCGAGAGAGAAGGTTGCGCTTTAGCAGTTTTGGCCCAGATACACGGAAATGCGCGTAGGCCAGTTGCGTATTTTTTCGGCTACATTAGATCCAGTAGCCGCAGCGTTGCCCGGATGTCTTAAATCCGTTGCTGCAACGGGTGTCAGCATTGAAAGGTGTGAAAATGTGGTTATGGGACATCAGTTAGTGGTGTACGTACCGCATTCTGTGGAATTGTTAATGACCAGGACCAAGACTCAGCATCTGACGAATAGCAGGCTCACACGCTACGAGCAAGTCATATTGGCTGCTGAGAATGTGACCCTGAAGAGATGCTCTGTTTTGAATCCTGCTACTTTGATGCCACTTCCAAATGATATTGATGATGAAATTTGTACAGATCATGACTGCCTTGATGTGACTGAACTATGCACCAAACCGAGACCAGATATCGTAGATGAGCCATTGACTGACCCAGATGAGATATTCTTTGTTGATGGTTCATGCGTAAGAGACGATATCGGTCAGCTGAGAGCAGCATATGCAGTTTGTACAATTACCGGAGTAGTGGAAGCCGCCTGCCTGGAAGGAGTACATTCCGCTCAGGTAGCTGAAATCATTGCTTTGACCCGTGCCTGTTTGGCAGGCAACAAAATTCGAGTCACCATATACACCGATAGCCAATATGGTTTCGGGGTAGTTCATGACTATGGGCAGTTGTGGTCTCAAAGAGGTTACATGACCTCCTCGGGTTCTCCTATTAGGAATGGAGAATTCGTGAGATTATTGTTAGAAGCATTACAAGGACCAACAGCTATTGCGGTTGTCAAATGCGCCGCACACACAAAGAATACAGATTTTGTATCGCAAGGTAACCGATACGCAGATGAGGTCGCACGTTATTGTGCGGAACAGGGGTATTCTCACACCAATGTAGAAGTGGGGGGAATACAAGAAAGAACTGATCTGACTATGTTGTTAGACACTGTAGATACGTGGGATGAATTGAAGTGTGTTCAGGAGAATGCGCCTGATTTTGAGAAAAAGGCATGGGAGACAGCAGGTTGTACCAAAAGTGAGAAGAATTTTTGGATTTCTGCAGATGGGAGAGCAGTTTTACCAAACGAACTTGTTAGTCCAATGGCAAGGAGATTGCATGGACCAGCACACATAGGTAGAGATGCTATGGTGAGAGTATTCAGACAAACATGGTATAATCCGAAGTTTAGAGTAGCGGCAGAAGCAGTATGTCAGCGTTGTGCGATCTGTCAGCAACTAAACGTAGGAAAGAGAACACCAGTCACATTGAGTCACATAGGGAGGTCTAGGGGGCCTTTCAATAGAATGCAGCTGGATTTTATTGAAATGCCTAAGTGCAATTGACTCAGATACGTCTTAGTGATTGTCTGTATATTTTCCAGATGGGTTGAAGCTTACCCTACACGTAGGTGCGATACACTCACAGTAGCAAAATTGTTGCTTAGAGAGTTAATACCGAGGTTTGGGGTGCCATCCTCTTTGGAATCGGACAGAGGAACTCATTTCAACAGCGAAATAGTGAAGATGCTATGTTCAGCCTTGAGCATAGACCAGAAGCTCCATTGTAGTTATCGACCAGAAGCTTCGGGGATTGTAGAACAAATCAACAGCACAATAAAGTCCAGACTCGCCAAAGTTTGTTCATCGACATCCCTGAGTTGGCCTGATGCACTTCCATTGGTTCTTATGAGCATACGTAGCACACCAGATAGAAGAACAGGTCTCTCTCCACACGAAGTGCTAATGGGGAGAGCTATGAGACTGCCATCGGTTCCGACTGCAGCATTGTTGAACATCACAGACGATTTAATCTTGGACTACTGCAAGGGACTATCTGATGCCATTCATTCTGTGTCCCTCCAGGTCCAGGCTGCAGAGGTTCCATCAGCACAAGACCTGTGCCATGACCTGTGTCCAGGGGACTGGGTCCTGGTGAAGAAGCATGTCAGGAAGAACTGTCTAGACGTGCGCTGGCGAGGACCATTCCAAGTCGACTAGTTACGAACACTGCAGTAAAGTGTGGAGGCTTGCCCAACTGGATACACGCCTCACACACCCGAAGAGTTCCAGCACCTCTGGAAGAAACAGCTCCTCTCTCGGATGAAAATCCAGCAGAAAACGGAGAAGCCACAGAGAGGGAAAGTCAAGCTGTAGAGGTGATTGAAGAGGCTGAACCTGTGTCGGAACAGGCTGATGATGGTCAAGACACCAGTGAGACCGAAGCTGTCTCAGAAGAGGAAAGTAGTTGGGAATTCGAGTCAGACACCGAACAAACTATAAGTGATAAAGAGACGAGTCCAAGAACAAGGAGCAGGAGGACAAGGAATGGAGAAGCTAGTTGGCCGGAAAGAAGGAGAAGGTCAACCTTGAGAGCAAATCCAGAGAGCACCCTTGTCCCGATCTCTGAAGATTCGGATCTAGACGAAGAAGCTACGGATTCAGGTTCTGAGAGTCCGAGAAGATCCAGGAGGGTACGTGTGCCCTGCAGAAGGTACGCCACCCCAGAGTGGACTTATCTAGCAGATGTCTTGGGGACAGAGATCTGGGAGAGTGAGAGAAGTGCAGGTGATCAATCTCGATCCGATTGTGGCGGTGGAGATATGGATGTTGACGCCTGGAATCGAGACTGAGGGGTTACTGACTTTCACACTTCCCATTCCCCTTTACCTAAGTCGGATCAAAGACCTAGTGCTAAATCGATTAGAGTTTCCGACTTTTGGTCATCAAATACCAGCACAAGAAGAAAAAGTCATTCGTTTAGAACTATTGGAATATGTTATTAAAGCTGCAGGTACGAGAATCATTGTAGATGCATAAAGACTTTGTGTTTAAGCTATAAAGAAGAAAATAACCTAGCGCCGAGTGGAAAGAAGAATAAAATTAGGGATTACATTTAGAGGACGGAGAAGGGTTAGGGTTGTCTGTTGCTGAAGATAAAAAGACATTGTTGTGAAAAAGAGACTTTTTGTTGATTAAGAGCGCTTCACAGACTGAGAAATCAAACAAAGAAAATAAAGACTTGAAAAAGAAAACTTTTCCACGAGAAAGAAAGAGCTACATTGTTTGATAACATGGAGAATAGCAACCCAAACCGAAAAGCCAAATGCATAATAGGTACACTGATAGCAGTAGTAATTTTTCTTATCATTACAGTAGTTACCATATCATACATAGTAGGACATACAAGCGTAAAGGAGACAACAGATGTAAAGCCTGTAACGACTTTGAAACCTGCTCTTGTTGGGAAGAGGGAGGAGAGCAATGAAATCCGTGAAAAGGCGTTACTGGCAAATGAAGCTCGTAGGTTACACGTAGACGAGTCACAGGGAAATTTTAGATCAAACGCATATGCCAAACTATTGTATGAGTATATCGATGCCATGGAAGCCAAAGACTGTTATGTTTGTATGCAATTGCCGGCTTCTGTAGATGAAGGTATCAGATATCATCATCTCCCACTAACATATGGGATAACATGTAGTTTATTGCTTAGTATATTTTATGGTAGAGAAGGGTTTGAGTACTACTTTTCAAATTATGATTCGGTACTGCCTGAAGTCCCGAATTATAAACAAATGAATAAGTGGGACTACTACAAAAAGGAAGATAGATTGGCAAAATTCTTTCTTCCTTGGGATACATTAGATACTTCATATGCACGCAGAAATAATCTGACTTGCAAAGTGTCAGAGGTAGAGAAAAGATTCATTGGACAAGTAGATGACAGGTATAGGAGGCAGAAGATTCTGAAGATGTCAGGACAGTGGAAAACAGATTGGACCGAAGAAGAAAAAGCACACAAGAAGAAGGGTAGTAATGGTCCAATAGCTTTGGATAGAACGCAGAAAGGAAAGTTATGTTTAACTCGAAGCAAGACATATTATGAGAGTGTATTTGTAGGTGAAGTTAATTGTGAACATGCTTTCAGGTTAGAGTATTATACGAAAGATTTCATGAAAGAGATGCAAGCGATTCCAAATGTATATTTTGTATGTGGAAGAAATGCCTATGTAAAACTGCCTGACAATTGGTATGGTTCGTGTTATTTGGCAATTGTCTTCCCCAAAATATATCATGCAAAGGATTTAGAGATCATAGAAGGAAAGGCTTCGACAAGAGGGAAAAGAGAAGTAGGAGATGCTGAGGTAGTTGGAGACATATTTGGAGCAATGTTTCCTACTTTAGGGTTGGTACTTAACGATGTTAAGATCAGGAGACTAGCTACAGTTGTGGATAGATTATCTGCTAGTACTGCAAGGTCATTCATGCTAGTGGAAGGAGAGATGCAGTCGATTAGAGCAATGATTCTTCAGAACCGTCTTGCTTTAGATGTTCTGCTAGCGAAAGAGGGCGGAGTCTGCAAGGCTTTGAAGGTCCAAGAATGTTGTACTTACATTCCAGACAATTCAAAACCACTTGAGAAGGTCATACAGAACATTACAGAGATACATCAAGAAATCGAAGATTTAACAAAGGTAAATGTTTGGGAAAAAGTAGGTCATGGAATGGGTAAGGTTGGAGATTGGTTTGCCAATCTAGGTAAAAGTGTTGTGTGGTATATATTGAAACCTGTATTAATAATATTGATTTGCATAATCACATTGTTGGGGTTAGTGAAACTGTACAAATGGTATAGGACGAACCGGTTACAAAGGTCCATGAGAGAGCAAGAAAGGAGATTAGCTGCTTTACAAGATCAACAGTATAAAAGTTTAAGAGCTCTCGAAACAATAAAAAGAAGGAGTCTTGTAACTAGTTCTGTGTAAGGTGTCATTCAAATTGAGGTGTTAGTGATGACCCCTAGAGGTCATCAAAGGGGGGAACTCAGAGAGCGCAATTTGAATGAAAAGTATATCTGTACCATATTTACAAGCATATCGCATAAACGTAGCACTTGTAGCGTAAAGTTAGCCGATGTAACCAATGTAATAGGAAATGTACTTGTATTTACACTAGAATACATTAGTATTAGAAAGGCCCGTATATATATAGGTTGGGCTAATATAGAAATGTGTAGAAATGCTTAAGAACAGTAGAACGTGCTGAATAGATGTACGTATGTAATTATAAAGCGGAGAAACGTTACGAAATGTAAAGTGAAGAAATGTGCAGACTATATAGCACTGTATAAGAATGAGAGTATAATGTTGTATTTTATGTAACATGGATTCAAGTATAATCAATGATTTGCTAATTCGATTATATATATGTGTGTTAAAAGTCATACTGTGTAGAAGAGTTTGTAGAAATGTTAGCATAGTGTGGTCATGTGTGATTTTAACCTAAGCTGACCAAGGGTTCGCAGGAGTGTAGTTCACTGCATGTAATTTAGTGGGCTCACAGGAATAGGGATAGCTTTGATCTGAACGTGCGAGCCAAGAGTCAAAGGTCTTGTTGAATTTAGAGTGACAATGCTGGACGAAGTTTATGGCCTATGAGATAAGAGACGCTTGGAATTTGGGGTCTTGTTTAGAAGTGACTGTTCACAGGACCAAACGAGGTTATAATCACAACTGTAATGAATAGAGTTCTGATGAGGTGATAGACTTTGCTCTGAAAGTGTCAACTGGAATGTCAATGAGGTTACCAGCAAGAAGACGAAGATGGCGCCTAAGAAGCAAGGTCAACTTAACGGACGACGCGAAGAGACGAAGCTATGGAAAGAACTAGAATGAGATCATGTGAATGTGCACGTGGTGGGCGTCAAAGGGGCGTTCCACCTATACTGTGACTGTGTATTTAGGGACAGCACCCAGGGGAGAGGTTAGCTCAGAGCAGATGGCCTGAAGACATAGAGAGCAGAGGGAAGAGAGCAGTAGGCCGAGGACCCTTAGAGAGCGGATGGGTAGGCAGAAAGGGTACTGCTTCTCGACATAGGTTACCATTAGAGGCTAAGAAAGTTTGAACTTCTTTTGGAAGTCAAACTGCTGACACCTTTTTAGGTAAAAGGACTTGCTAGTAGGGATGTCATCTAGCATAGAGTAGGGACAGATTTAACTTGTTTATTCTCTTTTTGTAGATGACGCAACGGATCCACTTTGTGTCTATGCTTTTTAATCTGTTGATTCTGGAATTGATTTTAATCGTTTTCTTTTGTAGACTTAGATTCTTTAGGGAATTTATGTTCCTTTTAGTTCCTGTATATTTGTTGAATCTTATCCTGAGAGGATTGTATATGCAATTGATTCTGATTTTATATTAAACTTTTAAACTTTATCAGTCGTAAGTGGTTCTTCAGAGTTGCGTCAGTCTATGGGGTTGATTTAACCTATGTGGGTTTGCCTTTTACTCAATGACAGATAATAATCGATCCAAAATTGGAAGAATGAGATAGGTATCTAGGTGATCAGAAAAGGTATCAAAATCTCATTCCCCGCAGTAGCAAACTGGCAAAGCTGATTTTATTCACACTGAAACACATTAGCGCCACTTTTACAGAGTTTGCTAGTGAAGCGCTATTTTTATTTTCTTGTCTTTGTGTTCCCTGGACTTGGAACTAGTGCACCAATCCTGGAGGTACTGCAATGTGTGGATTGGAAAACAAATTGTGTGCTGCCGCTCTGCGTCCAGGGATGTAGTCTTTTTACCATACTGCTTACGTTTTGTAAGGATATAAGCAATGGCCATTGAAATGGGTCCATTCAGGGCCCTGTAGTCGTGTCCTTAACTTTTCAGGCAAAAGCACTCACTGATTTCTGAATAGTGAGTGTAAAAGCATTAAGGTACCATGTTGTTCCTGCTTACATTTCCCATGGTTTGCTGAATTTTGTATTCCCTATAAGTGTTTGCTTTTTCCAGGATGTTGTTACTTTTTTTTTTGTATGCCGCATATTGCTCTTGTCTAGTGCGTAATTTAAATTGAGCTGCATCTAGGTGTTTATAGCGGGTAACAATTGGGTTGTAGTTGAAGACAGTGGGAGTTTTTCTCAGTGGGGCAGTACGGTATTCAGTGGGGGAGAGGATGTGTCACTATGGTCAGAGCTGCTGAATTTGAAACTGGGAACCAGGTTCCGCCTTAACAATTAGTCCACCAGACCACTCTCCAGCGAGAGCACAATCACATGCTAGACCTTAGAAGGCTTCGCAACACCTTAGAAGTCCTGGTGTCTTCGCACCAGCAGGTGGACCCTAGCATGACAAGTGTAGGTTAACCTTCAAGGCTTGTCAACCACTATCCATTCTGAAGTTCACCTCCAGTCTTGCGGGCTGGCCTATGAAGCAGCACACCCTAGAACAACAGTCACTGAGGTCACAGGACCCTTGAGAAGGGCCAGCTCTAAGGCGGTGCAACCAGTGTGACCGCACCGGGTATTGACTTTAGGTGGAGGCATCATCTTTGCAAGTATATTATGGTTTTAAAAACGCTTGCTGCCTCCTTCCTGGTCGCCAGCACATTTCGGCAACAATAAAAATGTTGTGATGACTCTGGTGATTAATGTTCTTCCTAGAGAGAGATCAGAATATTGTCTAGTGGAAGTTTTGACTCATGGAAAGGTAGCTTAGAGGGTTAATGTACCGTCTGCAAAGAGCATGCGCCATGCAGATCACAAAGTGCACATAATGTAAATAGGTCAGTGGGCTACTGCTTTTGTCAGAGAGACCCTTTTGTTACTTGCAGCTTATAAGTTAAAATCCTAACTTAGAACAGTGAGCTATTAACTGTCATCCAAGAGCTGCATACAAACTGCAAGATCTAAATTAGAGCATTATGACCCCCCCCCCCGTCTTTGATTATACTAATGTCCCAGAAAGTGTTCTTGTGGACAAAAATCAATTCTGATTATTAAGGAGAATCCCCAACCATGGTATTATGTTTTATATTCTGGGTATTGTGTTTCTCCAGACCAGTCACTATAAAACTATACCAGCTACTAGTATGGTTGTCATGTGACTCCTACACCTTGTAGTCCTAAGTCTTATGTAACATTTTCTATACAGTGATTTACACACGTATTGATTGTCTCTTGTGTAATGTGTGTGATGTAAAGTGCTCTGACACCCTACAATGGTATAAGTGGTGCTGTAAATCAATTTAAATGTATCTGAGAGAGAGTGGTTATGGAGACTTGGGGGGCACAGTTGCAGGGTGGTAGTGAGGGAATCCATGGCAGAGGTGGTCATTGGGGGGAACTAACAAACATTAATGCACAGGACACCACCAGTGCTATGGCTGGCCCTGCCCTTGAGGCTAGTCTGCCTCACCAAAAGGTGCCTCCATTGTCCTTGTTTCAGCAGTAGTAGCTGCAACTCACCAGGGATTGGCAATGCAGGGTTTGCACGCACACCAAACTAAGTTCGCAAACTTCACAGTCTCCCTGCTTCATTCACATGCACTTTTAACATGTGCTGCCTGCTGCGGGGCCACTGGAATTAATTATGTAGCA